>NC_136072.1:970285174-970310174 GCF_964261635.1 Lissotriton helveticus | reverse complement strand
GACTGCCTTCCCCCTCTCAGCAGGGCCGGACCTCACGGAGGTCTGCCTGAGAAAACTCTGAGAAAAAGGACCACCGGCAAGGGGCTGAGAGGCAGGAGCATACCCGGGCCCCTGGGGGCCCTGGCGGGCGGGCCCCGGGACTGCCTTCCCCTTCTCAGCATGGCCGGACCTCACGGAGGTCTGCCTGAGAAAACTCAGAGAAAAAGGAACATCGGCGAGGGGCTGAGAGGCAGGAGCATACCCGGGCCCCTGGGGGCCCGGCGGGCGGGCCCCGGGACTGCCTTCCCCCTCTCAGCATGGCCGGACCTCACGGAGGTCTGCCTGAGCAAACTCGGAGAAAAAGGACCATCAGCAAGGGGCTGAGAGGCAGGTGCGTACCCGGGCCCCTGGGGGCCCCGGCAGGCAGGCCCTAGGACTGCTTTCCCCCTCTAAGCATGGCCGGACCTCACAGAGGTCTGCCTGAGCAAACTCGTAGAAAAAGGACCATCGGCAAGCGCTGAGAGGCAGGAGAGTACCCGGGCACCTGGGGGCCCCGGCGGGCGTGCCCCGGGACTGCCATCCCCCTCTCAGCATGTCCGGACCTCACAGAGGCCTGCCTGAGAAAACTCAGAGAAAAAGGACCATCGGCAAGGGGCTGAGAGACAGGAGCGTACCCGGGCCCCTGGGGGCCCCGGTGGGCGGGCCCCGGGACTGCCTTCCCCTGATTCAGAATCGCCGGACCTCACAGAGGTCTGCCTGAGCAAACTCGTAGAAAAAGGACCATCGGCAAGCGCTGAGAGGCAGGAGAGTACCCGGGCACCTGGGGGCCCCGGTGGGCGGGCCCCGGGACTGCCTTCCCCCTCTCAGCATGGCCGGACCTCATGGAGGTCTGCCTGAGACAACTCGGAGAAAAAGGACCATCAGCAAGGGGCTGAGAGGCAGGTGCGTACCCGGGCCCCTGGGGGCCCCGGCAGGCAGGCCCTAGGACTGCTTTCCCCCTCTAAGCATGGCCGGACCTCACAGAGGTCTGCCTGAGCAAACTCGTAGAAAAAGGACCATCGGTAAGCGCTGAGAGGCAGGAGAGTACCCGGGCACCTGGGGGCCCCGGCGGGCGTGCCCCGGGACTGCCATCCCCCTCTCAGCATGTCCGGACCTCACAGAGGCCTGCCTGAGAAAACTCAGAGAAAAAGGACCATCGGCAGGGGGCTGAGAGACAGGAGCGTACCCGGGCCCCTGGGGGCCCCGGTGGGCGGGCCCCGGGACTGCCTTCCCCTGATTCAGAATCGCCGGACCTCACAGAGGTCTGCCTGAGCAAACTCGTAGAAAAAGGACCATCGGCAAGCGCTGGGAGGCAGGAGAGTACCCGGGCACCTGGGGGCCCCGGTGGGCGGGCCCCGGGACTGCCTTCCCCTGATTCAGAATCGCCGGACCTCACAGAGGTCTGACTGACCCTCTCCCTAGTAATCCGGAGGAAAATGACCCCCCTTTCTTGTAATCCGTGCACTCGAGGTGACAGAGGGGGCCCAAGGCTCGAAAGTATCCGACCTCCTGGATCCCTGGAGCCCTCGCTGGGAACCGGGAGGCAATGGCACCCCATCGGGAATTCCAGGGAAGCCCGGCCACCTGGTCGCCCTATAGCATTGAGGGCGACCAGATGGCCGAGGGGATCTGGGCGACCAGATGGCCGAGGGGATCTGGGTGATCAGATGGCCGGACACAAAAGGGAAGCCATCTGGACACCCTGTGCCCCAACGAAGGAGTGAGCGGACGCCGGGGCATGGTGGACTGGAGGGCCGGGCCCCAGCTGGGCCCCAGCCATGGAGGCTGCAAGGGGGCCCGACAGGCCTTCCGGCCCGGGGCCCGCGCACACCTTGACAAGCAGGGGAGGCCTGCCCGGGCACAACAGAACCCCGTCCCAGGCCTTTGGCAGTGCGGCAGGCCCGGGGACAGGGCCCGGGGCCCGAGCTCCCGACCTGGGGCCCGGCGGGGCTCCCAGGCCAGGAGGTGCAGGGGAGGCCTCCCCGGGCCTGCCGGACACCATGAAGAAATTGAAATCTTCATTCTCAGGGGTACTGGATAATAAAGAACTTGGCACAGAAGCTGAAATATGAAAAGACATCTTTATTAAACTTAATTACGTGAGGCTACGTCACACAGAAGCCGTAGCAACTGAATGCCATTACACAGGCAAATCCTTCATTGCTAGGTGAGCATTCTACTTATTTCATACAAGCAGGAATATGTAAGCTATCAGCAGGAATACAAAGAGAACAAAACATTCAACATTCAAATAGCAGAAGAAAGTAATGACCACCATGACAAACAGGATTAGCATTCATTTATTTACAACCCTAGGCAAAAGCAAATCCCAAAATTATTTAGCAAACATCAGGGCTCATATGTATTTCAGAAACGTATTATATACTCAGGTGAAACAGTGGCAATCCTTATCAATGCTCTCAGATGAAAAGGGATACTCTTCCACAGGGAATGGACTTTATTCTGCTTTTACTAAACAGAATACTACTTTAAAACAATGCCAGCAAAACAACAAAAATCAGTCTCCTAACACCCATTTTATGCAATCGTACGGGAAATACCCAGAGTCCGTCCAAGCCTCTCTGGCAGGCTTCTATTGTCCATCAAATCCGCTTCTGTTGTTTTCTTCCGCATGGGCCTCTTCATTCAGGCCTTTCATGAAAATGGTCCTTCTCAGTATCCATTGGAGTGCCCTCCTGGCAAACACTCGCAGCTTATTTGAAAGTCTCAATGTCTCAAGGCAGCGCAACAATATCTCTCCTCTACGGCAGGCACTACAGATAGTGTGCTCTTCATTGATCATGGGCACAGATCATCTCATGCAGACCCAAGTACTATTAATCAGGAAAGAGCAACAGACTTTCACACTTAGCAGCACTTTCAGGCTCCAACACTCGCATTTCAGTGTCAGAGGATGCTCGGGCTGCTCTTTCATTTAATCATAGGTACCACAATGTAGTGCCTTTTTCCAATCTTGGATCCTCCGGTGCACTGCCTTTCCATTGGAGCAAAGAAAAGGGGTGTGTGGCCAAAACTCAGGCCAAGGGGCTCAATGGACTGCACACTGTCAGAGGTTACCAGCACATGACAGGTGAAAAACTGAAGCATCGAAGCAACAGGGATCCTTCTCTTTTGCTCTTTTGCACTGAAACTGGTTCTGTGATGTCCAATGCCGTCTGATGGGGCAAGTACGATGCTTTGGAGATACCATTGATGGTGCGCTGGCGATCCCTGTCCAGCCTTGCTGCTTTTCTGGGTGCTGAGACTGTCACTGATGGGAATTAGCTTTTCATCAAAGGTCCGCAGGTTATTATGACTTAATCCCGCAGAACCTAGTGACGTAGGAAATGGGACACAGTTGTTAGTTTCCTTCAATTTAGTACAAAAACAGTTTGTTTTTAACAAGAGGATTGCAAGCAGGTGGCCTGCAATCTGCGAGGGAGTGGCCATACGCCATGAGACAATTCTGGTCTAGAACACACTGTCATTCTCAAAGGCAATACAAAGACAAAGGCAGTAGGCAAAACAGTGCCTCTAGCCTCTTCAATTGGTTTTCCATGTGAGAGCATATCCTCTACCATCTAAGGGTAGATAGCGACATTGGAATTCTATCTGAATGGATGTCCTCACGCATGGTGACATCGTCTAATGGGGTAAACATATTTTTTTTTCTCTCAATGATTAAGTCTGGGTGTTCCTAAATTCCTTATCTAGAACATCTCAAAAGAGAAATCGCATGATACAGATTATCAGGGACATGTAGATACCTCCCTTTTAATAACTGTGCATCATGTGCGCTGTGCAATACACAGGCTAATGATCAAAATGTGGAAACTTGTCTTATAATAGCATTGAGTCAGTTAACCAGTCCATCACTACCATGACGGTCAGACTGGAAAACATCAAGGTAGGCCTAAAGAAAATTCTTAAAAACCAGTCTGGTTATACAAAAGGGAATTATACATAATATGGGGGTTTCTGGTACATTACTGCAATCTGGAAGTGTGAACCTAATACAATAATAACAATAAAAGAAGGCTAACTGGTGAAAGGAATATGGAAAAGGGAAAATGGGACTAGGACACAGCTAAAATCCCCAACTACTAGGCACGATGCAACATCAATCAGGGGAGAAGTGACTAAAGAAATATCTATAGGAAGAACAAGATATTACTTGGGTGATAGTCAGGCATGTGACACAACACCAAGAGTGGGAGGTGATACATAAAAATCAAAATAGTTCACGAACGTTAGCTCTACCGCTGGCCTCTACACCATATACGGTAATCTCAGCTAATGTTCCAGTTCCTTTTTCAGAGAAAAAAATTAAACCTTGTTTCCTTTATGGTACAAAGCCATACACTATTTAGGAAGCAGAACAAAACTGACTAATGTAATATAAAAATTAGGTCACCATGCACAAAAGTCACAGATCTATAATTTATCCTTACGTCCAATCAGGATACATAAATTTAGGGCTGCCTGTTCCTTACAAGAAAGGGGGCAGTAACGTGACTAACTGTAGGTGAAACCTTGTTTCCTGTATATCTCTTTTATTTTACTTCAATACTATGTAGCCAAAATAGACATGCACTGGTGAAGTGTTGTCTGTCTTGCTCACAGGATGAAAAAATATCATATCTGTGAAATTTAGCGCAAATTCACCCAACTGTTGTGCAGCGATATACATTGTCATGTAGAACCCTTCACAACACAGGTGAACTTGTAATAGTATCTAAAGCAACAACATAAAACAAAAACATGCATAAAAATAAAAACGCACAAAACGGACATGTCAAGCCATCAGATATACTTGCTGTATATCAATCACAAAAAACATAGACAAAACAATAGCATATGTGAATGAGCGGTGACGCACAAACAATAGCATATGTACTTTATGCACTGTGAACGTGCAGCCCAAAACCTATTATTCAGGCCTGCTTACTTTCCTTACCCTCCTTTTGACAGCTGATCACTAGTCAGTCGTGATCGGCTGGCAATACAATCTACTGTGTCACTTCTGACATACAGGACCATCAAGAACAATTCATGATAGGACCAAATACAGAAACATGAAAACCACCTGAACATTCCTTTCCAAAGGAGTTACGCAAAAACACATCTCTTTTCAACCAACCAAACTCACGTGTCTTGTCAGCCTTAAAATCACCCAGAACAATCCATGAATGATCTGCGGGCAGAAGCAAAAAAAAATACACAACACACAAAAGAGAGACATTTCTCATAACAAACAAATATCCTCTATAACTTGTAATCAGAAGACAACGCATGATACACATTAACAGACACAAAAATAAATTTCCATTACTTAACTGTTACCATCTTGTCAGTCAGCTTGCAACATTAAGCCATTTTAACTTTTCTAGAAGTAAAATTTTTTCACTGACACTCCATGTTAACCTTTGCGCCACAATTTCCACTGTGAAAAATAATTCTTTATTGGCAAATCGTTCTCACTTAGGCATGTAGCCTTCAGAATTTTAATAAAGAGCTTCCTCTTATTTTCTGTCTAAAACTTAATGCAATACCTAATTTTCTGTCAAATAAAAGCAACTAGCGGACATTATTTTTTCAGAGCAGAAATACAAATGTATCATTTCTGCAGAGCATTTAGCATGATGTTGGGACTTTCAAAGAAACCCTTTTTCATATTTTTCCTTTGGAATTATTTTCTTTAATTTTATTGATGTTCTTATGGAGAAACCAGAAACCCTCCTTTTAGAGGCCCTTTTTAGCAAAGTCATTCTGCACTTCACAGAGACAAGGCCACAGATGTCGACATGATAGCCTGCTTCCATTGTTTACAGGGAAACTAAAGATAACACCTCAGCGCGACTCGAGCCGGCCTCTGCAGCTCCCCTAGCCCCCAGTTCCTGCTCACTAAGAAGTTTATCAAAGACAAAAGGCCTTCCTAATTCCTCCTAACCTGCAATAATTCACTCTATTTAAAACACATGTTATATATATATTACTCCTGTTAGGGGTTACAATTTATTTCTATACTTAAATTACTAAAATATTTACTGTGAATAATTCGCAGAACATAATAACATAACATACCAGCTTTAGAACAAATGTGTGCTATACCCTATGCAATGGTACTCTGCTCATCAACCTTAAATAGATGAACCTTTCAGTAAGTTCAGCTTAGAGTTAAAACCTTCTACCCTGATATTAAACTCAAACCTCTGCACCAGGCACATTGGCTCACTGAGCCATTAAAAGCAACCCCAAATGGGAACAACCTGCAAATTTGTGTTATACCTAAATGTATGCATTTACTGAAGCCTAAGGCACTTTAAAGTTATTTTAAATTGCAAGAATACCCAAATTCGACTTTGATATTTGGGGCACTTAAAAATAAATATCCTACAATTATGTTACATATTAATCATCCTCAGAGTGTTCTTTACACATTACAGACATTAGGCATTAGACATATCTCATGTAAATCCTTAGAAAAATGAGTTATTTACGCCTGCGTTAAGTGAAATTTCATATGCTAATGTCCTCATTATGCAGTGCAACACAACTTAAATTAAATTATAAAGCTAGGAGGTCACAGTATGAGCATTCAGCTTTATGAATAATAAAAAACGAATTTTGTAGCACTTATTTTTAATTATTATTTTTCATAATTAATAATTATTTTTAATAAACCCAATCATTTTTGATAATTTCACATATAGAAGCAAGCTGCATCCCTTGCCTATCATTTTAGACACATTTATTTATAAATCTAATTACAGAAGCCTAATTTGAAGCATGACCAAATTTGGCGCCACATTTTTTTCTTTCTAAAAAGGACAATTTTATTTAGCAACAGAGCCAAGAATATGCGTACAAACATTTTTAAAGAGAGGAAAACCCTTAATTGAAATGTCTTCCTGTAATACAAAATATTGAACCTTAGTTTTGGAACCCCCTTTTTTTTTTTTAAACACTATTCTAAAATGCTAAGATTCACACGTGTTTAGCTAAGGGCAAAGTCCTGGCTGAGTAAATACTCCTGTTTATTCTGTGACCTGCAAAGACAACAGCTATTTGCTCAGAGGTAATAAAAGCTCTCCTCTCAGTTTTAACATGAGCACCGTGGCAGTCTTTTTTCAAACAAAGACATATCAATGCGTCTGAGTTTAGCAAAAAATGTACTTCAGCTGAAGTGTTTGCCTGTTAATATCTAATACAATGTATGTAAGTAAAAATGCTATAAGTTTTTTTTCTACATAACACAAAATGTTCGTTTTTGAGGCCTTTTTTCATTCCTAGTGAATGTGAATTTTTAATTTTAGTTTTTAAGCATTTAGACATTTCGCTTAATAGACTGAAAACATCAAAAAACCCACGAACACACATTGAGCTCATTTCAGACATAAACAGAAAGGGGTCAAACACTTAGGAAACACAATACGGTGCGCTTTAGCCTTTTATTTCGTGAATAGCGCCATCGCTATTCACTTACAGAAGTTGTACTAATGGGAAAACCACATAGACATGTAAACACACATTTAACCCACAAATCAATACTCAGGACAGAAACCAAGGACAGCCCACAGACTGTACTTAAACCAAACCATTTGCAAATACTAGTTGTAAGTCATATTTACAAGAAGTGCTTCTCAATAGTGTTCCAAAAGTCTTCAAAAACAGCCCAACAGACTGATGTATGTCCAAGAAGCGAAAATACACTCAATTCACTAGCTTTGGCTAGCAGAACACCAAAAATTGTTCTACATATCAAAAAAAAATGCACAGAACAAAGGATCCTTGTTTGTATTTTGTCATATTTTAATTTCCTGAGGATTACAGAATCACCAAGGAAGAAATATGTTTGTATACTTAAACCTATTGAAGTATTCCCTTTTTAGGGGAGCCGGCTAATTTACTTCACATAAAAACAACACATTCTTTAATGTGAGCTTGAAAACAGGCATGCCAAAAATACTGCTGAATATGCAAGTATTATAAAAAAGTAGTGCTTAATGTACTTTTCATACGTGCACCGTTTCAACAAAACCAGATAGAGAAAAATCTCCTCATTGCCTGTCCACACAAATTGCAATTTGCATATCAAATACATATCCAAAGTTGGCCAACACAAATTCCAAAGATTCCAAAGCTACAGTAAGCGGTACAAAACTACCTTACTCTTACCAATCAAAACGTTATTCAAATTCTAACTGCCAAGTTCTAAATGACCTAACGGTCCTTTTTTTAATATACTCACGCTAAAAAGGTTCTCAGTCAGGAGTGACATCATGTGGAGGATCAAAATCAGGAAGATCAGAAATATACCGGGCTGCAAAGACAGAGAATCTCCAGAATCCTTGTGTACAGAGTAGTAGAGTCCCGTCCTGTCCTCATTAGTAAATTTCAGTCTCCTGACAAGATCACTCCTTCAGAAAGTCACTTCTCTGATGAGGCCCACGTTGGCCGCGCCATTTGAAAAAATTGAAATCTTCATTCTCAGGGGTACTGGGTAATAAAGAACTGGGCACAGAAGCTGAAATATGAAAAGACATCTTTATTAAACTTAATTAAGTGAGGCTACGTCACACAGAAGCCGTAGCAACTGAATGAGGCAGTCTAAAGAGTACAGAACACAGAGGCCTTTTATATGCTTAGGGTTACAAACTCAGCATAAAAGAAAGGGGCAGTCCTAGCTTTTGCAAGCATGCAAAATACCTAATATGGTCATACAAGATCTGCCAAATATTAGCGAATAGGCAAACGTTAAAAACAAGGCATCATGTAACCAGAACATCCCCCTTGAGTCGTGCTCTTGCCCAACCCGATAAGTCAATCTATGACAGCACCTATAGGTCAATCAGTAATGGCAGAACATGTTTGCGTGCTTCAAAGGAAAAGGTTGTGGAATAGGAAAACACAGGGAGAGAATAGCGAAGGCCAAAAGATAAGATACAGCACGAGAAGAATGCTAAAGGCTAACAGATAGTTGATACAGGGATTAGGTGGTCCAGACAAGAATTAGTTAGGCCAGCTGGTGTCTGAGATGAGTTTCAAAACAAGGACAGAGGGAGTTTTCAACACTTTGCAGTCCAAAGGGCAGAAACACTTCGTGAATCATGCAGCCTGTGTAAAGACAACATAAAATGATGTCAAATGTAAAATGGAGTCACAATTAAGGAACTTCAACCATCCGGGGCACCCTGCCACACAGCAGGACCCAGGACGAAGCCCGGGGTGATGAGGTCGCCCTCCCTGGGGCCCTCAGGGGCCCCGGTTAGAGCTCCTGAACCCAGCCAAGCAAGGGGAGGCTCCCCAGGCACAACGGAACCCCGTCCCGGGCCTTTGGCAGGGCTGCAGGGCTCCAGGGCTCAAGGGCTCCCGGGCTCCAGGGCTGCAGGGCTCCTGGGCTGCAGGGCTCCGGGGCTGCAGGGCTTGGGGGCTGCAGGGCTCCGGGGCAACAGTGTTGTTTGGTGCTGCTTGAAATACTTTACACACTTTTCGCTGCTGAAGGCCTATTGCTATGTGCCACTGTTACAATGGTTAAACCAGTGACACCTCTCTGAAATCTGTCTCATTGAAAAATCACTGAATTATTCCTTTGATGGGTGATCAGACCCTGCTCTTCCTCTTATTATGATAATCCAGAATTTCAAAACCATGTGCATATGTTGACTATATACATTTTTTACGTGATTTGATGCTCTTTAGACAGACCCCATAGTGTTGACCAATTAAACGAAATTTTCAAACACCAGAGAATCTTTTGAAAATGAGAAGATGTGGCACTGTGTCCTTCCTTCGTGCATATGTTCTCTTCCTATAATCTATGGTGTGTGCATTGCCAAATAACTTTGGTTGCACACAAGGCCTTCACTGGCTCGCAGTGTGTATGTTCAGCTAGCCACGGGGCTGCAAGCGGCTACCTTGTGTTTAGAGGTGGTCCTTTTCTTCCCCTTTGCATGAAGGATACAACTCATATCCCTTACTCATATACTCATTTGGACTTCTTACACTGCACTGGGAGAAACAGAGACATAAAATAGAACATGAAAAGATATGATAGAGCAGTGGAGAGAGAGAGCTAGAGAGAGATGGCGAGAAAGAGAGATTGGAAGAGAGAAAGATGGCGAAAGAGAGAGTCAAAACGTAAGCAATGGGAAAAGAGACAGATGGAGATAAAGAGGGAACGAGAGGAAGATGGGGGAGAGAGAGAGAGAGAGACAGAGTGAGAGATTGAGAGAGAGAGAGAGAGAGAGAGAGAGAGAAAGAGAGAGAGAGAGAGAGTGAAAAAAAGAACTAGGAAAGTGTGATGTGGGAAGAAGAGGGCAGCAGATGAGCTGGGGGAGAGACAAAAGGATGAGAGAACGAGTGAGAGAAGGTGGAAGAGTAAGAGAAAGAAAAGGCAGATGGAAGAGAATGAGTGAGTAGGGGATAAATAGACACGTAAGAAAAGGTACATGCCACGAAAGACAGGACAGGAGGAGTCCCGGCTGGTTGGTGACTGGTCCCCGCGGTGTCCCGATGACACCCGGGGTGGGTACAGATTGCCCCATTGTGGGAGGGTTGAGGCGAGGGCTTCTGTTCGCTGCTCCCTGGTCTGAGCACATGACAGACCCAGGCTGCTTCCGGGGTGGGCAGAGAGAGGTAAAGAGGGTCTGAGTCCACCCTGGGCTCAGCGACGGGGGTCTCTTGACCCTGACTGCTCACTCCTCTCCCAGAATAGTTATGGTTGACCCTGGTGCCCCTTGGGCTGGGCACAGGTGAGTCTTGATATTTGTAAACCCCTTGGGGGCGCAGGGGTTTGGTGGGCCCTCGCTGCCCCCTAGGACGGGCACTAGGAGTGCTTGGCTCTGGCTGGTCCCTGGACTAGGCACATGTGAGGGGAGTGGTAGTGGTGTCTGCCTGCCACCATGGATGGGCACGAGGGAGTCTGTGGTACCATGGCGCTGTGCTCAGGGATGTGCACAGCGCAGTGGTTGAGTCCGGCAGCCACTAGAGATGGGCACAGGGAAGTGGTGTTTTTTTTCTTCCTCGGGAATGGGCGCAGGAGAGAGGTGGGCTCTGTCCAGCCCCTGGAAATGGGCACAGCGGAGTGGTGGGCTCTGTCTATCCCTGGGGAATGGGCACAGGGGGGAGGTGGGCTCTGTCCAACCTCTGGGGATGGGCATAGGAGTGTGCTGATCTCTGCCCACCTACCTCCTCAGGACGAACAAGTTGGATTCGCGGGTCCTGTTGCCCCCTTGAGGGGGACGGGGAGGAGAGTGGTCGTGGTTTCCTGCTGCTCCTCGGGATGGACTCGGGATGCCCAGGGCTCTGGAGCCCCTCAGCGAATCCCGTGGCCTCTTCCCTCCCCCGGGCTGGTTCTCTCGCTGTCAGGACTGCATCAGACGCCGTGCCGCAGCCTGGATCAGATGCACAGGACGGGAGCTGCGGTGTGGCTGGTGCCAGGGCCAGGGCGGCACCTAGTCCGCTGCCGAGGGGAGCGAGCGGATGCCCGGCCGGTGCGAGCTCGCCCCAGCGGGGTGAGGTGCCAGGAGCCCGGGGTGCGCAGATGACTACAGCACAGGAGATTACAGGGCGGCAGGGCCGGCTCACCGTCTGTGTCTGGGCGGAGAGTGGGGAGTGGGAGGGAGGGAAAGGTGGACGGGAATGGGGCTCGAGTGGAAGAGAGCGTGCGAACAGCGCCTAGAGGCCATTCAGCTCCCTCTGAACTTAGCGAGAAGAACAAGCTCCAGCGGCAGCAGAGAGAGGAGCACGAGGTAGGCTGCGGGCATCAGGGGGAGGAGGGCACGCGGCAGCAGGGGGGATGAGGGGGGCCTGCGCGATTCACTTGCGGGAGCGATAATCGCTACCATACGGTGGCGCTCGCTCCTGCAAGTGAATCTCCACACGTGCACGTGTTGCCATTGAAGGCAATGGAACGCGTGCACGTGTTTGGCTGAAAAGCCATGGCGACAGCAATAGGTCATTTTGCCTATGCAGCGCATGCGCGGCAAGATCTAAAAAGGGCAACATTTTTTGGTCCACTATAAGGGACCTTCTTTGTATGGGCCAGCTACTAACTCCTATTAGCTGCACTATTTCTAGCAAGTCGCGGGAAAACCATTTTTCAAAAATCTATGCCACCCCCTCACCAGAGATAGATCAGTATGAATTTGGCCCACTGACCAACATACAGATAACTATATGTGAAGTAGAAGAGGCTATCCATCAGAGTATTGGGAATAAAGCCCCCAGCCCTGATGGGCTTTAATAAAATGGAAACCAGACTTTTGGGCCCGCTCCTTTTGAATGTTTTTAATAACTTAACACATGCTTTGCTACTCGATACGTGGACCAAGAGTATTATAGTTCCAATTTTTAAAAAGGGGGACCGGTCTCAGCCTAGTAACTACAGACCGATCTCATTGATCGATAATACTCTAAAAATACTGGAAAGAGTTTTATACATAAAGATTTCAGGATGGTCAGAGGAAAATTGCATTTTAGAGCCCTGCCACTTAGGTTTCCGTAGCAAGGTTGGTACAAATGAACAATGTCTAAACCTCAATCTGGTGATTGGGAAATATACCATTGTGCGGAAGTCTTCAGTCTATTTGGCCTTTATGGATTTGCCCTCAGCAATTGACCTTGTTCATAGGTCAAAGCTCTGGACTATTCTTTTGGCCTATGGGCTGGATGAGCCTTTGGTAAATTTCTTAGCGCACCTCCATAAAGATCTCCAGGCACAGGTGAGGATTGGCATGGGTGGAGAGGTCTCGGAAGCCATTAATGTAGGAAGGGGGGTCAGACAGGACTGTGTCTTGGCCCCCCTCCTTTTTATTATATACATTAATGGGCCGAATAAATCGTTAAAAACCACGACCCAAGATGTTCCCATAATTAATGGGAAAACTGCCCCTGTGTTATTATAAGCAGATGATGCGGTCCATATAGGCCGCACCCCGAATTCTCTACGTATTCTAGTACAGACTTTTGTTAAGCACATGGATAGTTTCGACCTATGCGTTCATTTAAAAAAATCATTTCTAATGTCCTGTGGCCCTGGAAAATGTTAGCTAAGCCCCTTAGCTCTATTGTTGTGGGTAGCCAGAAATTAACAAGCACCCGCACATTCCCCCGTCTCGGATTGGTCTTTGCTGCGAACGGCTCCTGGACTGAGCACCTCGCTCACTCCAGGAGCAAGTTCTCAAAGGCCATCAACTCAATTTTTAGCCTTCCTCGCCCCAACACCACTGGCACTATTTTGGCTATTCAAATTTTGTTTAAATTACAATGTGTCCCAGTAGCCACGTACGGGACAGAAATGTGGGGTACTGCAAACAGTTCCTGCATCCAGCAGGACGAAAATAGGTTTTGCAGGAAACTGTTGGGCATCCCAATTTCCTCCTCACAATATATTTGCCACAGGGAACTTAATCTAAATTATATAACAGACTTTATACGTGCCCGACCAGCTCTTTTTTGGTTATCAGTTTGGAAGAACCAGGCTGCCACCCTAACTAGAGAAATTATTACTGATTGTGTTAAGTGTGCGAAAGGGTTGGATATCACTTGGCTGACTGGAGTGCACCTAAGCCTGCTCAGTGTTAATAAAGAATGCATCTTTTTAAACCCTAGCACAGCCGAAACCCTGCATAAAAAAGAGCTTAGAGATGCCCTCTATTCACTATATAATACAGAAAGGATCGGCATGGAATCTAAGAAATCCTCTGTTCTATGTTATATGTCCATAGAATAGTACTGCCATCCCCTACCTATTTATCTCACCCTAGGAGCCTTCTATTCCGTTTAAGAGCAGGAATTGTCAAATTTGCATTGTGTTTCCCTCTTGGTTACCATCTCAATCTTGATTATGTACCATGTCCATGTGATGGGGTGAGTGGCCAATCAAATTTTTTTTTTCTGCAAATTTTATATGAAATATATAAAGTGGCTTTTATACCCATTTTTTTAAAAAGAGGAGGCCTATTAGCTTGGATACTCCCTATTCATGCACACTCACCTTGGCTGATGAAGAGTTGGTTTTTCGTACAAGCACATTCTTGAGAATTGCCACTCGAGCACGCAAGACAATGTCCAATCCTTGAGATATCAATTATGCTTGACTACCTCTGTATAACTGCTGGATGAATTGATATTTTATATAACAGTAATTTATTCATTACCGATTCATTTTTCTTTTATCTGTTATCTAATTTGTTTTAATGTCATGTTTCACATCATTGTAATTCATTCATCTCTTACTCACCGCCTGCTATTCAATTTGTTATGTTGTTGTGCTTTTATGGGTACCAAGATATCCGAATAAAGTTTAGGAACTGAACTGAACTGACCATAAGAATTCCACTTAGTAGTCAGGACTCACTCCAGCAGAAGCCACCAGCTGGGTCCAGCGCAGGTCATGGTGACACTGGTTAGCTGGGCTCTTGAGGAATGTGGGCTTTTGGCAATTTTTGTAGTCCTGAAGCTAAATAGGAGGTCAGCCAACTGATACTTGCAGTCCACTTCTCAGTCTTTGGAAAATTTGGGAGAGGTCCAGCCCTTGGGGTTCTACTCACAGAACACAACAGCAGGTGCAGTGCTTCTTCTGTCTTCCACAGGTCAGAGGTGTTCTGAAGAAGAGGGTATAGGGTGTGCTACATTTATGTCCTGTGCCAGCCTGTGGGTGAGGAAAACTCCTTGCCACTCCCTAACCAATGGGTCAATTGTTCCCGGGGGGACCCTGCCCATTTTAACAGCACTACCTGTGTCTCTTACTGTAAACCCACAGTTCTTTCTCAACCTAAAATCAATGTGGCAGAACCATTCTCCCCCTATGCAAACCTTTCTGTGCCCACCCAGAGCTCTGACTCGCCCTTGTGGTCACTCAAAACCAGTTTTGGGAGCAGTTTCTCCTCCCGCTGGGATTGTTGCCTGGGTGGTTAGCAGGACAATAAAAGGGACAGACTCAGATTTGAGCTACATTTACCTTTGGGGGGAACTCCTGGCCACTCCCAAAAAAATGAGGTAAAAGGTCCCAGGGGTTGCCCTATCCAACATAACCTCCTCTGAAGTTAATTAATTCCTGGGCACAGCCCAGATGGCCATCCTGTCAGGGGAAGGTGAACCTCTCTCCCCTTGTCTTTGCTTTGCAAACCACTTAACACTTAATTAGGGAGGCATTCAGCTCGTGGGTTACACTGAACACTGACAGAAAGTCACATTTGGCTCTGGCAGGAACATGACAACTTTCTAAGGGCCTGATGTAGTTAATAGGGAAATACCGATTCTTAAATATCAAATTTTACCAATTCGGTATTTAGAAATCGGTATTTCAGATGTAGGTAAGAATTCGGTAAAAAATACCAAATTCTTAATATTCATTATTACCGAATCGGTAATTGAGATTCGGTAATAACAAATACCTACCCATTCATGCATATGGGCTTGGAGGTCCATAGGAATGAATGTGAAGACATTCTGTATTACCGATTCGGTATTACCAAATCGGTAACACCGGGAGGTATTTCAAGGGTGCCAGGGTGTCCAAAGTGGTATACATGCATGCCCAAAGGGCATGGATGTGTGCCACATGGCACATTTCAAAAAGCAAAAAAGTGTTTTTTGAAAGGAAATCGCTACTTAACACCAACTTGAAGTTAGTGGTAAATAGCGATTTGTTAAGGCTGAGGTGCACTGTTTTAACTGCGACCTACATTGCATTTAAGGAATCGGTATTACCGATTCCTTAAATGCATGGCCAATAAGGAATCGGTATTATTTAATCGGTATTTACCGATTCCTTATTAGCGATTCCGTCCCTACATCCCACATGGCTAAATACCGGTCGGTAACGGTGAAATTGAACAAATTTCACCGTTACCGACCGGTATTTGCCCACCTACATCTGGCCCTAAAAGTTTAATTTTCAAAATAGTGATGTAAAATTTGGTTTGCTCATTAAATTGGATTTTAAATTTACTATTAAAATAAGCAATTGAATCAGTTTACTATCTTCTCCCAAACTGAAGTTGAGCATTATAAGGTGTTATAATGTAACCCAGTGCTTCCCTATGGGAGATCCATCCTTGCCACAGTGAAAAACGACTTTGGAGGCTTTTCTCTTCCAGAGTGTAGCATCTTCCCCAGCCCAGTAGCATGTAAATGAATCACGCCATAGACAGAGCTCAATATTACACGTCTTTAGTCTCTGGAGTGTAACCATTGACTGAAACATAGTGCGTCATTAATTTTACTAACTACACCCAATCATTTACGTCACTAGACTGCAGAGTTCATTAGGGACCATAGGGGTCTCGCACTTTCTAGTAGAAGCGGCTTGATGCACTCGTGCTGCCCTGAAACTGCTTTAACCCATACCGGATGCTCTGCATCGCAGCTAGCGCCCGCTGCACTTAGAATTTGTAAGGAACCTTTGTCCAATGTTTTATAAGTTGCACCTATATCGTTTTTAAAGTGTTGCACATAAACTGTATGTAAAAAGGATTTTATACTGATACCTCCTGAGTTGCTCATCTGACTCTCCCTGGCCCACCGCAGCTTGCTAGCTGATTGAGTGGAGGGAGAACGCAAACCAGAAATACTCACTTCCTGGAGGATAACAGACAGACGCCATTTTCAGAGTTGGCGGTCTAGTCTGAGCGCAAAGCACTTACGGGATCTGCATATAGGAGCGGCATGGCACCGGCGAGCAGCAGACACGCACAGCAGGTGCGCCACTGGTACGCCAAAGGCGTGCCTAAGGTAAGCCCGTCTGCGCCCGTCCGCGCCCACCTGGGACCAGGGGCCAGTAACCCTGCCCAAACCACCTGAGACCCTCCAAAAAAGTATATATACACAAAATCAGAACTCTAGGCACTGAACTCGGGTGTTCACCCTACCTGCCTACACGCTATGAGTACGCACAACCCCCTGATGTGTCACGTATGTGGATTCACAGGCAAAACGAAGCTCCGACAGAGAAAAGTCACAGGAGGAAAGTTAGACCAAATTAAACACTGGAAGATGGGACCAATCAACTGTCGATCCCTCCCAAAACACACAATAGAGATCAAGCTCCTAATAGAGGAGGAAGAGCTCAAGGCCTTATTCCTGACAGAAACCTGGCTGCGGAACAGCTCAAGCCCAGATATTATAAACGCTCTCCCTCAGGGATTTGAAATCTATCGCCTCGACAGAGAAGGTGCGATAGGAGGCGGCTTCGCCATTATCTGCAAATCACATCTTGCCTGTACCATCACCCCCCTAAACATAGCTAAGTGTGAGGCATTCACTTTTAGACTGTCCTTCACCCCTGAATGTTCTTTCTCAGGATGCCTTATTTACAGGCCACTGGGGACTTGCACACAATTCCTTAAACCCACACCAGGCATTCTAGCCAGTCTGATAATAGAGAAAAGCGCCTTCACTGTACTAGGCAACCTCAACATCCACCTGGACAAAAGTACAAACCCCTCAACAATGAGATGCCTAGCCGAACTAGACTCACTAAAGCTTACTCAGCTTGTACACCTGCCCACTCATGAAAAAGGCCATATTCTAGAACCTATCTTTTCAAACAACCCCAGACTGGAAACTCTTGCCCCTATTCGGATGCCATGGACAGACCACTCCCTTGACCCATTCTGTCTCCTTAAACCTAATTTCACAGAACATAAAAACATAAGCCCAATTCTAGGACACAAATGGCAGAGGCAGGCCTTCCGCAGCTTGAGTTACAGACCCTGAATCATCAGCCCCACCCGAATCCATAGATCCAGAAGAAGCCCACAAAAAATGGACAGCGTGGATAAAAGGATCCGTAGACCGTAATTTCAGGAAGACAGGCACAATAAAACCAAAAACCACTAACAGATCTTCTTGGTTTAGTCCGGAGCTGGTCACCCTAAAAAAAACTTGTAAAAAGCTTGAACGAATCTGGAGAAAAACCTATGACCCCAAGCTTAGAATAGTCTACAATTTAGTCATCCAGAATTCCCACAAGCAAATCAGGAAAGCGCAATCAACCTACTTTGCGAAAAGAATTGAGACCTCCTTCAACTCTTCTAAAGAGCTGCTTAAAATAGTAAAGTCTCTCCCCACAATCGACCCTGGAGCCAACACACCCCAAGGCTCAAAAGAGAGATGCAATGAGCTAGCATCATTTTTTAAGAGTAAGGTGGAAAAAATCTACAACTCACTACACACCAGCTCAAGCATGACCGCCACATCCACCGAAGCCCCCACCCCCATAAAATCAAAATCACTGAATTGCCACCGCCCTCTCCCCTCCCGAACTACACTCCTCCCCTAAACTGACCGAAGACCTGGTCAGCGACCTGTTATCAAACATAAAATCAGGATAACACTTAGACCCGCAAGGGGGAAAAGTATTCTCACCCAAATCTCCCACCTCATCTCCTTATTCTTCGAAAGTGGCATTGTACCCAAAGAGTGGAAACATGCCATTGTGCAACCCCCTTCTTAAAAAAACCAAACTAGACCCCGCCTCACTGACAAACTACCGTCCTATTTCACTGCTTCCCATCTTGGGCAAAATCGCGGAAAACATGTGAACAAGACGGTTTCACAATTCCTGGAAGACAATTCAATCATACACCAATCTCAGATGGGATTCCGGCCTAGACACAGCACAGAATCAGCCCTGCTTGTAGTCACTGAAAAACTTAAAGCCACTCTAGATCTGGGACGAGCAGCTGCACTCGTGCTCCCGGACCTCAGTGCCGCCTTCGACACTGTGGACCACGCGGTACTGATAAGCAGACTCGCGAACAATGGAATCAAAGGCACAGCCAACAAATGGCTAGCCTCCTTCCTGAGAGGAAGAACGTTCCAATGTATGGAGGCCGGATTCCTCTCAGACGCCCTCTCAGCCCCCTGGGGGTTCCTCAGGGATCCTCCCTGAGCCCAACGCTCTTTAATATTTACCTGAGTCCACTAGCCCATAGAGTACAGGAATTCGGCCTCTCCATAGTGTCACACGCTGATGACACACAATTAGTGGTTTCAATCTCTGAATCCATTAACTCAGACCACAGGCTTCTCGCACCTTGCCTGGAAAAAATCGGGTCCTGGATGGCAGAATGCAGACTAAAACGGAATGAGGATAAAACAGAGCTCATGATCCTAAGCAGTAATTTCAGCCCACGCTCAGAGATGCCCTGGCAAGCAAAATACCCCCCCCACCCAAGTCCTGTATAAAAAACCTAGGAATGTGGCTGGACCAGAATCTAATGATGGAGACCCAAGCAAAAAAACTGGCAAACATCTGCTTTGGTATGCTCTGAATGATTAGAAAAATACTGGGCCTGCTCCCAGAAAAATAAAGGGAAACAGTAATAAACGCCTTAGTGGTGTCAAGACTTGACTACGGGAACTCACTATATCTTGGCTCCCCCAAATATGTCACAAACAGGCTGTCTCAGAACGCGGCTGCTCGACTACTCCTCAAAATTCTAAAACACCAGTCGATAAGAGCCTCCCTTAAGGAGCTACACTGGCTTCCGGTCAATGGCAGGATTACATTTAAAGCCCTCTGTCTAGCACACAGAGCTATGCACGGGAAAGGCCCCGCGCTAGTACAGTACCTGATTTCCCATAGCTCTCCACGTCGGCATCTCAGGTTAGGATCAAAATTCCTGATGAACACCCCAAGAATCAAGAAATCCAGATGGGGTGGAAGGTCATTCAAAGACCTGGTTCCTAAGCTGTGGAACAGCATGGACCCAGAACTGTGGATGACCGAAAGCGAAACCACCTTTAAAAAGAGACTAAAAACATGTCTGTTCCCGTAAAACATCTATTGAAACCCCTATCTCGCCTCATACTTAGTGCTGGGATGCCCAAGGGTAGCCATGCGCTCTATAAATCCCTAAACCTAAACCTAAATCTAGTACACAAGACGCTACATCTACCCTATGTTAAATAAAAAGATACAAATAAAACACATATACTCCATACTTCCTTAAAGAGTCTGGGAGGCACTCGGACCACTCTTCCAGATTTTGTAGTGTGAGGCTGTGGAGAAACAGGAGAAATAGCCGCAGCAGGCACTAGTGAGCCAGCCACAGAGGCAGTCCTGGGGCTCTCCTGGTCCTCTGATGAAAGAGTCTCACTCCGGATGTCTGAAACCAACAGATTTCGAAGCAGATGCTTGAAATTTGAAGAATCCCTCATAATGGACTTTCCATAATGGTGAGCAAGCACCATGTGTCACTTAATACTCACAACTTGTAATGGATCAGCATCAAATAGAGCATCAGATTTGCGTTTTCACCTCTTCTTGACAAGGACACAATGCCTACTCTGAAATGTAATGCACATCTATGCTTGTCTGCATAAGTCTTCATTCTGGACTTGTGAGATGAATCAGTAAATTCAACTTTCTGAGCATCAATTGTTCTTTCAGTGGTAAACTGGGGCAGCTTGGTACCCACGGCTCTCCCAGAGATAAGGGTGACTGGCCTGTAGCAGGTTGTAGAATGGGGGTGCATCTATAGGCACCAACAGTGGAATGAAGAACTAACATGAGCTCAAGTCCCTCCAGTGCACTTCGCTGGACAGCCTTCATAAAACGTTCAACAATGCCATTAGCCTGTGGCAATAGAGGTGTGCTTTTATGATGCTTAATATTCAAATGAGTAAGGAAGACTTTGCAATCCTGACCATTTAATGGTGGGCCATTGTCAGATTTTAGAATGGACAGAACACACCAGGTTGCAAATATGCTTTCTAGCCTTTTAATTACTTAATCATGACTGATTGATGAAAGGTCTTCCACCACAGGAAACCAGGAGTACTCATCTATAATTACCAAGGGTAATGGCCATTTTCAAGGGGTCCAAAGAAGTCAACTGCAATTTTCTCTCAGATGTGTTTTGGAAGATGCAACATGCTCAAAGGGTGCTGTGTTGTTTTGGGAGATGAACAGTTACACAAATGACTAACCTGGAGCTCTCTCTCAACTTGCTCATCAAGATGAGGGAACCAAATATGGTCCGGGAGGGCTTACTTTATGGCCACAACCCCACGATGTACCGTGTGTGAACTGAATTACTTAATAACTTAATAATCACTTTATTGCATGTCTACTTAAAACGATTACAAACATATCAAAATTAGCAAGTTAAAAATCCATATACTAAGCAAAAGACATTGTGTTCATGCACAATTCTTGTTGTAGTTCACTTGATGAAAAACAACTAAAAGCAGATTTAAGCAAGGCTGTAAGGATCTAAATTAGTGCTTATTGTGCACTGTGCTGCTCACTGCTAAGGGGAGAGGCAGCATTCAGGGGTGTGATTTCCAGCGATCTGTCCTTTAGCAATGTCCATGCCAGATGAATGAATTTGCCAAGTTTGACTATGTCTGTCACTGTTTCCAGGGAGAATAGAAGGTTTTGAGCTCGTGACACTGATAGTATGCCATAATGTAAGAAGATTGTCCTCAGGAGTATGCGACGGGCATTGTACAGGGTCGAACAGCAGCATAGTAGGTGGACCCGCGATTCCTTTCTGTAATCACACAGTCTGCAGCATGTGATGTTTTGGATCGATTTCTACTCAGCTTTCAGTTCTCTTATTGGAAGGGGCACCAGCCTGACCCATAGATTAATTTTAAGCCACATTTGCCCAATGCGTGGGAGATGCAGTTGACTAGGCTGGGTTGAGTAGGATTTTATTAGGGAGGCATGTATGCCCCTATCCAGTTAGGCCTTGATGCCAGTTTCACATGAGCAGAGATGCAGTTGCTTTTTTATTGCAGCTTTAATGGTGGAATAATGTATAGTGTTTTGTGTCCAGTTTTCTACAGCTAGTTGAAGCTTCTTACGCAGTCATATTTAGGTGCTTATGTCAAGGGTTGCTCTTGGTTGTAAAAATTGTTTTAGGACCAACTTGATTGTATTCTCTGGGACAACTGTTGACTGGTAGGAAAATGTTGCCAAAGCAACCATGCACTTTGGTTGACAAGACCAAATTCTAGTCTGATCAAAGCATTTCGCATCAAGGATGGAAGCTGGAAGACATGGTTAAAGCCCATGCAAAGCATCTTGTCAAGTTCGGCAGCCAAAATTCCGGGGAGCGCTTGTGCATAGTTGATGGAGGGCATGAGTTTTGATGTGATCACCCTCTGTATGGCCTTGGTCGTTGGGCTGTTGATGGTGCTATTTCGTTTGCAGAGCGCATATATAACCATCTTTCCTTAATTCTTCATTTTTTGCATGTGCAGGCTCAGTTTTTCCCTTTCACAGAGCCATGCCCCAAGTTATAGCTCCAGACACACTCTAGCCTTTGAGACCCCAGCCACCATTTCTGGGCCCTTTTTTACAATGGCGCCGAAAAAGTTCAGAACTTTGGTTCCGCTCGCATAGACGATCAATTAATTTTTACATTGTATTTCTTCAATGCGTTAAGTGCTTTTTGTATGCCAACTTCCGTGTGATTTATGAGTACGTGGTCATCCGCATATTGCATAAGGAAGACTTTCTTTTCTCCAGTCCTTGGAGTGGCTAGATTTGCAGCGGATAGTGTAGCGCCCAGTTCTGCTATGTACAAGTTAAATAAGATAGGGGTCAAGCACACAGCCTAAGTTTTAACCCTCGATCCTTTGTTATTTTGGTGGTTGCAGTCTTGCTGTGGAGTTTTGCCCGGACCGATGTCCTGGTGTAGAGTGACATTTGGGAGGGATATTCCAGGTCTAAAGTTTCTGCCAAAGTATGTTATGGACTACTTCGTCAAAAGCTGCGGAGTAGTCGATGAAACAGGAAAAGACAGGCAAGGTGTTTTGTGTAACTGCTTGATGTGCTATATAAGAGAGGGCCACAATGTTATTGATGGTTGATCAGCCCTCTCAGAATCCCATTTGATAAATAGGCAGACAGCCCTCATCAGATAACCATTTCGCTAGGTCGTGTATTGTTGTGGTGGCATAGACTTTAACCTCGATATTTAGCAGTGCATATAGACTGTAATTTTTAGGGTCTGTGTTGTCCTCTTCTCGAAGATTTGTAAATACAAAGAACAATGCGCTGGAACAAATACTAAAGTAATAATTAAATAGATAGGAAAATATCAATTAGTCCTCCCACTGCGACAAATTCTCAAAATTATTTAAAATAAATGAATGTCACCAACACAAAATGCAGTTCACAAAAAAGGATTGTTTATATTTACAAGTTTATGTGTGCCCAGATGCGTTTGAGTAATAGGGCTCCCCCTTTGGATATTAACACTCTTCTTGAAGATTGGCTGGAGTGGGGAACCCCTCCATGAGTCTGGGATGTCTTCATATAATTTTGACTCTACACACAATGGGGTGAGGACTGATGCCCATAACTGGTTTTTTTTTATGAATAATGATCCAGGCAGGCTGTTGGGCCCTGGGGCCCTGTCCTTTCGAATTTTCTTCAGTACCTTAATTACCATCTGATTGTCTGATGGTGATTGGTCTGCCTTCATGCATGGGAGCACTTCAGCTGCATCTGTTCTATTTTGTGGGGGTGATGTAGTGCGATTTTGGCACTGCGGATTGTTTCGAGTCTCGGTATAGAGGGTCATTATGTGGGCTACCCATTTTTCTGTTGGTGTTTATTGCCTGCTATTAAGTCAAAGATTTTGATCCATTCAGCCTCTTGAATTTTTCTTTTGTGCTCCCATACAAGTTGTTTGTGCTTTTTTGAGGCCATTACTAGCTCCTGTCTCGAGATAGACCCCAGGTTGCAAATATGCTATCTAGTCTTTCAATTACTCGATCATGAGTGATTAACAAAAGGTTGTCCACCAGACGAAACCGTAAGTATTCATCTATAATTACCATGAGGTAATGGCCCTTTTCAAGGGGTCCAAAGAAGTCAACTGCAATTTTCTCCCAAACATGTTTTGGAGAATCCAACATGTTCAAAGGGTGCTGTGTTGTTTTGGGAGATAAACAATTACACAAATAACAAGCCTGGAGCCCTCTCTCAATTCGCTCATCAATGTGAGGGAACCAAACTCCATCCAGAAGGGCTCGCTTCGTGGCGACAACTCCACGATGCCCCTCGCGTGCCACATAATTGACATACTATTGTAAACTTTCAAGAATTACAATTCTCGACCCTCACAAGGTAATCCCTTCTTGTGGGATGGACATTCCTAAATTTCTGATATTCACTGTCATTAACAAGAAGTCGAGCATATGTTCTCCAGGATTGATTCATAATAATGTCTTTGAGGATGAGCATATTCTTGTCTGAATTGGTAGCAGCACTTATCTGCACCATGGACACAGCTACATGAGTGCTGGTAAAGTTAACATAGGCCTCAGCCCCTTTAGAAGGGGGATCAGAGACACTGTATAGGCACTGGAGAAAAGTAATTGCCAGGGTTTTGATCTTTTCCCTGCTAGTGCACAATGCTGTGGTCGTACTCTTGCAGTCACAGCTCCATCTCTCGAAGTAAGGGGGCATCTTCGCCTTTGGATTGCCAAAAAAAGTGAGCAGTGCTTGGTGATAACTAGGCATAAAATGTTTTCCATACAGAAACACATGAAAGGTTTCGCAAGCCGACACAATAGCTAGCCTTCCTCTCTCAGGGTGCGAGTAAGCTCGTTCAGCCTGTGACTAAATTTGGCTGGCATAAACTAAATATGCCCCCATTTTCTTTGCATGTCCTCTATGTTGGGTAAGAATCACTCCCAAACCCACTGAGCTGGCATCCACAACAATCGCGTTATGCATTGTCAGAACAAATAAATAAAAATAATTTTGTTGCACGCGCTGCATCGCATTTGGCGATGCAGGGCGCGCAATGATATTCATTTTATTTATTTGTATGTGTACTTACCTCTGTGCAGCCGTATTCCGCAGTTTACTACCCCCCACCCTGCCCCTCCCCGGCCCCACATCAGCGCCCAGCAGCACTCCCACCACGGGCCGCTACTGTGTATAGATCTTGAAGCCCGAAACTGTGAGCAAATGCTACACTTGGCTTTGTTCTCCATAAAATGT